>NC_143014.1:245928885-245933885 GCF_055824585.1 Amblyomma mixtum
TTTTGCACCAGGAATTTGTTCCCCCTGGCCAGATTGTTAACAAACACTTTTATTTGGAAGTTTTAAAACGTCTGCGAGAGGATGTGCGGAGGAAACGCAAGGAACGTTGGCGATCAGGTGACTGGTTCCTTCATCACGACAACGCCCCCGCACACACGGCCTTACGAGTGATTCACTATTTGGCCTCTCGGGGATGGACTGTCGTTCCCCACCCTCCATATTCACCAGACCTAGCCCCGTGCGACTTTTTCTCTTTCCGAGAATGAATAAAAGTCTAAAAGGGAAGCGTTTTGGTGATGTGGTGGCCGTACAAACAGCTTCGCAGAGGGCACCGGACGATATCAAAGTTGAAGAGTTCCAGAGATGCTTCAAACAGTGGGAAAAAAGACTTGATAAGTGCATCGCATTTCATGGAGAGTACTTCGAAGGTGACTGAAGGAATTTTGTGCAAGAGTTAATAAATAAAGTTTTTATACGAAAAATCCGGTTTCTTTTGGGTCCCCCCTCGTATGCCACGAGGCCTGTCACACACCAATAGAATCCGTAGAAGAAGCTCGTAAAAAAGGCCTCTACGCGAAAAATGCGTAGCCACCCGATGACCCAAGGAGATGCCGTAGTGTTCTGATATGTGCTATTCGACTGCAGGTAAACTTCGTGGGCTACCCGCACAAGCAAAAGTAATGACACCAGCTACCGCGTGCACCGAGACGCCTGCTGCCCCGTAAAGCAAACGGACAAGAAGGACAAAAGTGACAAAAGCCCTTCCCTCATGGTTTCCACTTGAGCGACGGCAGTCTGTTCAGCCCCATTATCCCATGCGTGTGCGCTTTTTTTTTGTATCCGACTAGTGTGCCACAACGCATAGGGTTAGAATGGAGGATTTAGGAGAAATAATAAGAAAACAGTTCTCTCGAATGAGAACTCTTGAATTGCTCTGCGCCAGCGAACACGCGCTCTTCTCAATCCCCCGTAGTCTTACTCAGCAGGAGGAGGTGTCAGAGCGCCGGATTCGGGCAGGGGAGGCCCTGGCCCCATCTGTCCGTCATAGGTGGTGGGATAAAAATCTGCCAGTAACTGACATGTGCCCTCACTGCGGCGCTGCACCGGACATTTGCGATGTGCGACGCTTGTGGACGTGCCCAGCGACGGCTTCTATTAGAAAACGGCTCCTCAGGGAGGTGGGCATGCGGTGGAACCGCGAGTGTGACTATGTGAAGTGGGCTTTGAAAAATCAGTCCACCAGCAGCCTCTGCAACTACTTCGGTGAAACTGGCCTCCATTCCTTCTTTTAACTTTATATTTCCTACATTTCATTCCCCCTTCCTCAACTTATGCCTCATGGCACACTTCTCGAAACAAAAAAAAAAAAAGTCGGTTATCCAGCGTTCCTCTCGTCATTTTATTTTTTCATTTATTTCGTTTGTTTCCTTCGCAGGCCTCTCGGATTCCTTTCGTTATGCGCATGTGAAAAGAACTCAATTTGCCCACTCGTAACAGGGTACCTACCGGTGCCATCTTCGTCTTCTGCTACACGAAACAAATTCCTGCAGCTTTGCGTTTCTCGCGCATTCACGGCAACTTTGGCCACGTACAGCCCCTTTCACACTTAGACGGAACGCGTGGTGACCGCGCTTTGCGAAGCGCTGCTGCGACAACCGGAGATAGTGGGTGGCACAAGGCGCATGCACGGATAAAGTAGCCGGCCGGGCTTATTGCACATGCGCCTTTACCGTCGGTTCTCGCGGGCTGTCGGCAGTAGCCCTTCGCGATGCTCGGCGGTCGCACGCTTCCAGTTTCCCTCTAAGTGTGAAAGCGGCTCTGCAGCTGGAGTCATAAGCCGTGAGGTAAAAGTGAAAAATAAATGGGAGGTGGATAATATATTAACGGCAGAAAAGTTTCAATGCTTCGACAATCTTCATAGTTGCTAATACAGACAGCGACCTTTTAAACACTGGCTACGCTTTAGAATTGCAGCAAATACCTTGACTGTGCGCCGTTGTAGCAACAGACAACGATTGTTAACTGGAAAAAACCGTTATATGTCGACACTACATTTTCACATTTGCTTTGGTCCTGCTGCTTTCTCTTCGGCTACGTGGCACTTCTTTCTTTGCATCGCTCGTGAGTTGCGTCGCATCGTTCAGGCGTCGCTCGTGTCTTTCACGCGCTTTGGTTCGACCTCACCGCCTGCCTGCAGCTGACCATTGCCTCGCTGGCAGCCATGGATCCGTCGCAGCCGTCGACGTCGCATTCGACTCCCAGGTCCCCTTCGCAGTCGGAGACTCAAGCCAGGCACAACTCGGAGGACGACAGGTCCGACTCCGATTTGTCAAGCAAAGACGTAAGCCCCGACTGTCTTCCGAAAATCATCGGCGATCGTAATGGACGCGGTGGACCCCGGTGGTCGCCCCGCCTGCGTTTAGATTCACGCGACGCGCTTCAAAGGCCGTGTTCCACCTGTTTCTTTGAAGGCTGTGACGACACTTCAGTCGGGCCACACAAAGCAAATATCGCATTTATTTCAAGGACGGGAGCTGCTTTCACTGTCCAGTTCCGCTGAACGCAGTGTCCTTCGTATTGCGGTGCACTCCGCGTTCCTCTGCCCCAGCATGCAACGCGTCTTAGCCAAAAGTGACAAGTCAACTGGGTTTGTACCTTAGCCGCGTAGCGGAGCGCTCGTGGTTTTGGTTTTATAGGCTTTAATGTCCGAGAGCGACTCATGTTATGAGGGAAGCCGTATTGGGAGGCTCCCTATAAATTCGACCTCCCTTTTTTGTGTCTAACGATCCATTTCCTATCCATCCGATTTCGTCCTCTGCAATTAGTCGCTGCTCCCATTGATGTAGGGCGTCAGAGATGTCACGCTGGTCGCGAATGAAACACCTCCATGGCGCCTCTTGAATAAACTCGTCCCACCCCCGTGTCACACTGGCTGACCACCACCGACGCCCACGAATGACTGAGGACGACGTTCTGTTCCACCCGTCTGCCGAGCTTTATCGCCGCTCATCCAATCCCGTCAAAGAAGCGTCGTCGTCTCTACGACGAATTGACCCAGCGTTGTCCGTGGGACTCGGCTGGAATTGATGCGGCGGCAGGAGGCTGGCTGTAGCGGCAGCTCCGCGACACGACCGGCTATGTCTGTGATTGGCCGTTTGAATTCACACCTGCTGTTGCTTTCGTGGCGTTCATATGTCACAGCCAAACGAAATTGGAAATGGAGTCGATCGTTACAGAATACGGCCCTCGGGGTTTCACGTGCGCTAACATCTCACAATATGCAGGCCTCTAGCATTTCGCCTCCCGGTCTAAATGCGACCGCAACGAGCGGAATTCGAACCCGCGTCTTTCGGGTCAGCAGCCGGGCACCGCAACCACTGAGCCGCCGCGGCAATTGCCGTGGAGCACTTACACCAGCCCTTAAGCTCTAAATCTGTGTAAGGAAAGGAGAAGCGTTGTCCTCACCTTTCGAACCTCTTGAGGCTTCAAGGGCGCCGTAATGGCTCCGCTATTCGTCTCACGAGCAAACCCCGTATTCTGGCAAGGACGGCAGTTCGTTCGGCCTGACTAGCGGACCATGATAAAGCAACCGTAGGATTTGCTTGAAGTGGAGCTATTTACTTTTTAGGTATAGAATTATATGCCGCATTTAACAGCTAAATTTTATTTTCTGTAGTGCGCTTGGTTCCGGTCATATCCTTTCCATTTCACGTGCTCTGATTTCAGCCTGCGCGTGAGCTACGGCTCGTTCTCTCGCTGAGAGGGGAAAAGCGGTTCCATCACTGGCCCATCGAACCTGGGGGAGCTCACCTGAATAGCATGGATAAGCCTATCGTCCTCCTTCGTAATCGACGATGTGGGCTGTGTACGCGCTTCATGGCGTGCATGAATAGGGAGTACACGTTTAAAGAAATGCGTGCTACCTATTATTCTTCGAGTGAGCTCAGCACGCAAAAGTGTTGATGCGAAGTGCAGAGCCGTATACAGGGTGTGGGGTACGTGAGCTAGGACTTTACACGAAATTTAAAGATAGGCTTTTTGAGTTCGACCTTTTTTCACTTCAGTGGTGCAATAGATCAAAATACAGCTAAGACGTGCCAAATAGCAGGCTGCTTAACCAATGCTGAATAGTTGATTCTTTAACTATTACTTTTAGGCTCCTTAATTATAAGAGGCCTATCTCATCGCAATTAATATCCATATCAGTTTTAGAATTTTCAAAACGCGGTTACCCTGGGCACTGTGGCCACAGAAATTTTAGCGGCATCGCGCCAAAATACATGTGCTTGCGTGAAGTTTGCAGGAAAAGCAACCTTTCCAGTGCCCGTAATTTGTCGAAATAACCAGATTTTGTTGGGCCACAGCGCCGAGGGTAACCGATTTTAAAATTCTATAAACTGATATGGATGTTACTTACAGTGGGCTACATGCCTCTAAATAATTAAGGAGCCTAACGGTAATTTTTAGTAAAATAACTATTCAATATTAGTTAAACAACCAGATAGTTAGTACTTCCTGACTGTATTATGACGTGCTACACAGATGACAATATTATATCTAATTCAAAAAGCATATTATTAAAAATCGTGTAAACTCTTATGTAGGTGAAACACCCTGCATCTGCCGTGAAGAGCGAGCGCAAAAAAAGGCCGCAAATCTTGTGTTATCCGCCCTATAGTGCATTTCTGCACTAAAAGGCGCAGGCCATGGCGGTGGGCATCCAATGCCCTCCAAGTATTGTCGCGTCTCGACAGGCAGAGGTACGCACGCGGAGACATATTTCGATTAATTTTCGCAGAGGTCGTGACCGCCAATTTCCTTGCACATAATGTCCGAATTTGGCGTCCGGTATCGGCGTACCCAACAATTCTGGTCATTAGCATTTTTCTATGAGAGGCCGTGTATGAAAGTATTTTTTCATATAATGCACAATTTCACAATAATAATCTACATATGTGCAGATCACAAGACGGAGTCTGGCATTTTTTTTCTATTAACTT
>NC_143014.1:245938885-245943885 GCF_055824585.1 Amblyomma mixtum
AACAAACACTTTTATTTGGAAGTTTTAAAACGTCTGCGAGAGGATGTGCGGAGGAAACGCAAGGAACGTTGGCGATCAGGTGACTGGTTCCTTCATCACGACAACGCCCCCGCACACACGGCCTTACGAGTGATTCACTATTTGGCCTCTCGGGGATGGACTGTCGTTCCCCACCCTCCATATTCACCAGACCTAGCCCCGTGCGACTTTTTCTCTTTCCGATAATGAAGAAAAGTCTAAAAGGGAAGCGTTTTGGTGATGTGGTGGCCGTACAAACAGCTTCGCAGAGGGCACCGGACGATATCAAAGTTGAATGGTTCCAGAGATGCTTCAAACAGTGGGAAAAAAGGAAAAAAGACTTGATAAGTGCATCGCATTTCATGGAGAGTACTTTGAAGGTGACTGAAGGAATTTTGTGCAAGAGTTAATAAATAAAGTTTTTATACGAAAAATCCGGTTTCTTTTGGGTCCCCCCTCGTATGCCACGAGGCCTGTCACACACCAATAGAATCCGTAGAAGAAGCTCACAATATCGCAATCCTTCAAAATTACGAGCTCTTGTGAGCTCGTAAAAAAGGCCTCTACGCGAAAAATGCGTAGCCACCCGATGACCCAAGGAGATGCCGTAGTGTTGTGATATGTGCTATTCGACTGCAGGTAAACTTCGTGGGCTACCCGCACAAGCAAAAGTAATGACACCAGCTACCGCGTGCACCGAGACGCCTGCTGCCCCGTAAAGCAAACGGACAAGAACGACAAAAGTGACAAAAGCCCTTCCCTCATGGTTTCCACTTGAGCGACGGCAGTCTGTTCAGCCCCATTATCCCATGCGTGTGCGCTTTTTTTTTTTGTATCCGACTAGTGTGCCACAACGCATAGGGTTAGAATGGAGGATTTAGGAGAAATAATAAGAAAACAGTTCTCTCGAATGAGAACTCTTGAATTGCTCTGCGCCAGCGAACACGCGCTCTTCTCAATCCCCCGTAGTCTTACTCAGCAGGAGGAGGTGTCAGAGCTTCGGATTCGGGCAGGGGAGGCCCTGGCCCCATCTGTCCGTCATAGGTGGTGGGATAAAAATCTGCCAGTAACTGACATGTGCCCTCACTGCGGCGCTGCACCGGACATTTGCGATGTGCGACGCTTGTGGACGTGCCCAGCGACGGCTTCTATTAGAAAACGGCTCCTCAGGGAGGTGGGCATGCGATGGAACCGCGAGTGTGACTATGTGAAGTGGGCTTTGAAAAATCAGTCCACCAGCAGCGTCTGCAACTACTTCGGTGAAACTGGCCTCCATTCCTTCTTTTAACTTTATATTTCCTACATTTCATTCCCCCTTCCTCAACTTATGCCTCATGGCACACTTCTCGAAAAAAAAAAAAAGTCGGTTATCCAGCGTTCCTCTCGTCATTTTATTTTTTCATTTATTTCGTTTGTTTCCTTCGCAGGCCTCTCGGATTCCTTTCGTTATGCGCATGTGAAAAGAACTCAATTTGCCCACTCGTAACAGGGTACCTACCGGTGCCATCTTCGTCTTCTGCTACACGAAACAAATTCCTGCAGCTTTGCGTTTCTCGCGCATTCACGGCAACTTTGGCCACGTACAGCCCCTTTCACACTTAGACGGAACGCGTGGTGACCGCGCTTTGCGAAGCGCTGCTGCGACAACTGGAGATAGTGGGTGGCACAAGGCGCATGCACGGATAAAGTAGCCGGCCGGGCTTATTGCACATGCGCCTTTACCGTCGGTTCTCGCGGGCTGTCGGCAGTGGCCCTTCGCGATGCTCGGCGGTCGCACGCTTCCAGTTTCCCTCTAAGTGTGAAAGCGGCTCTGCAGCTGGAGTCATAAGCCGTGAGGTAAAAGTGAAAAATAAACGGGAGGTGGATAATATATTAACGGCAGAAAAGTTTCAATGCTTCGACAATCTTCATAGTTGCTAATACAGACAGCGACCTTTTAAACACTGGCTACGCTTTAGAATTGCAGCAAATACCTTGACTGTGCGCCGTTGTAGCAACGGACAACGATTGTTAACTGGAAAAAACCGTTATATGTCGACACTACATTTTCACATTTGCTTTGGTCCTGCTGCTTTCTCTTCGGCTACGTGGCACTTCTTTCTTTGCATCGCTCGTGAGTTGCGTCGCATCGTTCAGGCGTCGCTCGTGTCTTTCACGCGCTTTGGTTCGACCTCACCGCCTGCCTGCAGCTGACCATTGCCTCGCTGGCAGCCATGGATCCGTCGCAGCCGTCGACGTCGCATTCGACTCCCAGGTCCCCTTCGCAGTCGGAGACTCAAGCCAGGCACAACTCGGAGGACGACAGGTCCGACTCCGATTTGTCAAGCAAAGACGTAAGCCCCGACTGTCTTCCGAAAATCATCGGCGATCGTAATGGACGCGGTGGCCCCCGGTGGTCGCCCCGCCTGCGTTTAGATTCACGCGACGCGCTTCAAAGGCCGTGTTCCACCTGTTTCTTTGAAGGCTGTGACGACACTTCAGTCGGCCCACACAAAGCAAATATCGCATTTATTTCAAGGACGGGAGCTGCTTTCACTGTCCAGTTCCGCTGAACGCAGTGTCCAACGTATTGCGGTGCACTCCGCGTTCCTCTGCCCCAGCATGCAACGCGTCTTAGTCAAAAGTGACAAGTCAACTGGGTTTGTACCTTAGCCGCGTAGCGGAGTGCTCGTGGTTTTGGTTTTATAGGCTTTAATGTCCGAGAGCGACTCATGTTATGAGGGAAGCCGTATTGGGAGGCTCCCTATAAATTCGACCTCCCTTTTTTTTGTCTAACGATCCATTTCCTATCCATCCGATTTAGTCCTCTGCAATTAGTCGCTGCTCCCATTGATGTAGGGCGTCAGAGATGTCACGCTGGTCGCGAATGAAACACCTCCATGGCGCCTCTTGAATAAACGCGTCCCACCCCCGTGTCACACTGGCTGACCACCGCCGACGCCCACGAATGACTGAGGACGACGTTCTGTTCCACCCGCCTGCCGAGCTTTATCGCCGCTCATCCAATCCCGTCAAAGAAGCGTCGTCGTCTCTACGACGAATTGACTCAGCGTTGTCCGTGGGACTCAGCTGGAATTGATGCGGCGGCAGGAGGCTGGCTGTAGCGGCAGCTCCGCGACACGACCGGCTGTGTCTGTGATTGGCCGTTTGAATTCACACCTGCTGTTGCTTTCGTGGCGTTCATATGTCACAGCCAAACGAAATTGGAAATGGAGTCGATCGTTACAGAATACGGCCCTCGGGGTTTCACGTGCGCTAACATCTCACAATATGCAGGCCTCTAGCATTTCGCCTCCCGGTCTAAATGCGACCGCAACGAGCGGGATTCGAACCCGCGTCTTTCGGGTCAGCAGCCGGGCACCGCAACCACTGAGCCGCCGCGGCAATTGCCGTGGAGCACTTACACCAGCCCTTAAGCTCTAAATCTGTGTAAGGAAAGGAGAAGCGTTGTCCTCTCCTTTCGAACCTCTTGAGGCTTCAAGGGCGCCGTAATGGCTCCGCTATTCGTCTCACGAGCAAACCCTGTATTCTGGCAAGGACGGCAGTTCGTTCGGCCTGACTATAGCGGACCATGATAAAGCAACCGTAGGATTTGCTTGAAGTGGAGCTATTTACTTTTTAGGTATAGAATTATATGCCGCATTTAACAGCTAAATTTTATTTTCTGTAGTGCGCTTGGTTCCGGTCATATCCTTTCCATTTCACGTGCTCTGATTTCAGCCTGCGCGTGAGCTACGGCTCGTTCTCTCGCTGAGAGGGGAAAAGCGGTTCCATCACTGGCCCATCGAACCTGGGGGAGCTCACCTGAATAGCATGGATAAGCCTATCGTCCTCCTTCGTAATCGACGATGTGGGCTGTGTACGCGCTACATGGCGTGCATGAATAGGGAGTACACGTTTAAAGAAATGCGTGCTACCTATTATTCTTCGAGTGAGCTCAGCACGCAAAAGTGTTGATGCGAAGTGCAGAGCCGTATACAGGGTGTGGGGTGAGCTAGGACTTTACACGAAATTTAAAGATAGGCTTTTTGAGTTCGACCTTTTTTCACTTCAGTGGTGCAACAGATCAAAATACAGCTAAGACGTGCCAAATAGCAGGCTGCTTAACCAATGCTGAATAGTTGATTCTTTAACCATTACTTTTAGGCTCCTTAATTATAAGAGGCCAATCTCATCGCAATTAATATCCATATCAGTTCTATAATTTTCAAAACGCGGTTACCCTGGGCACTGTGGCCACAGAAATTTTAGCGGCATCGCGCCAAAATACATGTGCTTGCGTGAAGTTTGCAGGAAAAGCAACCTTTCCAGTGCCCGTAACTTGTCGAAATAACCAGATTTTGTTGGGCCACAGCGCCGAGGGTAACCGATTTTAAAATTCTATAAACTGATATGGATGTCACTTACAGTGGGCTACATGCCTCTAAATAATTAAGGAGCCTAACGGTAATTTTTAGTAAAATAACTATTCAATATTAGTTAAACAACCAGATAGTTAGTACTTCCTGACTGTATTATGACGTGCTACACAAATGACAATATTATATCTAATTCAAAAAGCATATTTTTAAAAATCGTGTAAACTCTTATGTAGGTGAAACACCCTGCATCTGCCGTGAAGAGCGAGCGCAAAAAAAGGCCGCAAATCTTGTGTTATCCGCCCTATAGTGCATTTCTGCACTAAAAGGCGCAGGCCTTGGCGGTGGGCATCCAATGCCCTCCAAGTATTGTCGCGTCTCGACAGGCAAAGGTACGCACGCGGAGACATATTTCGATTAATTTTCGCAGAGGTCGTGAGCGCCAATTTCCTTGCACATAATGTCCGAATTTGGCGTCCGGTATCGGCGTACCCAACAATTCTGGACATTAGCATTTTTCTATGAGAGGCCGTGTATGAAAGTATTTTTTCATATAATGCACAATTTCACAATAATAATATACATATGTGCAGATCACAAGACGGAGTCTGGCATTTTTTTTTC